>NC_056744.1:438288743-438323623 GCF_019279795.1 Protopterus annectens | reverse complement strand
GGTTTTTCTAATGGTTAAGATCCTTAGCTGCTAGAAAGGTTCTCATGAGCACCTTGAGTCCTAGCCCTCTATCTGCCTGTATTCTTAATATCCATCATTTCTCTGTGTATCTTCATCTTCTTACAGCTGTTCCCGCTAGGGGTCGCCACAGCATATCACCTGTTTCCATTTCTTCCCTTCCTCTGCATCTTGCTCTGTCACCCCAACCACCTGCATGTCCTTTCTCACCACATCCATAAACCTTATCTTAGGCCTTCCTCTTTTCCTGTTACCTGGTAGCTTCATCTTTAGCATTTATTTCCCAATATACTCAGCATCCCTCCTCAGCACATGTCCAAACCAACGTAATTGTGCCTCTCAGGCTTTTTCTCCAAACCTTCCAACCTGGGCTGACCCTCTAATATACTTATTCCTAATCCTGTCCACCCTCGTCACACCCAGTGCAAAACTTAACCTCTCTAATTCTGCCACATCCAGCTCAAAATCCTGCATTTTTGTTAATGCCACTGTCTCTTACCCATATAACATAGCTGGTCTCACTACCCTTTTGTAGACCTTCCCTTTCTCTCTTACAGGTA
Organism: Protopterus annectens; assembly: GCF_019279795.1. Lineage (NCBI taxonomy): Eukaryota > Metazoa > Chordata > Ceratodontiformes > Protopteridae > Protopterus > Protopterus annectens. The sequence goes on along the minus strand of NC_056744.1, from coordinate 438,323,045 downwards.
CTCGTCTGTCACAAATCACTCCTGACACTCTTCTCCACCCACTCCATCCTGCCTGTACTCTCTTCACCTCTCTTCCACACTCACCGTTACTCTGAACTATTGACCCCAATTATTTAAACTCATCCACCTTCGCCACCTCTACTCCTTGCATCCTCACCATTCCTCTATCCTCCTTCTCATTCACACACATATTCTGTCTTAGTTCTGCTGACCTTCATTCCTCTTCTCTCTAGAGCATATCTCCATCTCTCCAGGGTCGTCTTCACCTGTTCCGTTCTCTCACTACAGATCACAATGTCCTCTGCAAACATGGGAGGCCACGAGGACTCCTGTCTGATCTAGTCTGTCAACATGTCCATCACCATTGCAATATAATTCTTATAATTCCCTACTCTGACATTCCTATGTCATTTCTAATACCATAAATTTAAAACTGTGATGTGCCTTTGTTTATGATGTGTTTTGCTAACACATTATTTTCGTCCTCCCTATTTATTGCAAATATGTTCTTTCACTCGTTCCCTTAAGGTTCTATTTGTCATTCCTACATAGAACGAGTTGCATTTACCACAAATAGCAAGGTAAATCAAATCATGTGTTCTGCATTCAGCATAACTATTAAACTTATTCCTTTCCTGTCTCTGGATGTACAAACTTGTGGCCATTTAACATGAAGGGACATTGATTGCAGCTCCTGCAAGCAAAAGTTCCTTTTCTGGTAGATCTTGGCGTTTGTTTTTCATTCTTTTCATAACACATGCGTTTCAATGATTTTGTTTTTGTAGGTAAATCTGGGATGGTCTCCTATCATAGCACCCAGTTTTTCATTTACTGTTAATGTATTCCAATTATTAATAAAAATTTCTTTAATTTTATTTGTAAATGAAATTACTGGTTTATTCATGTATGTCATGTTCCTGTCTTTCGTTTGTGTGCTCACTTCTTTGTGTTGAGTATATATAAGGTTTCCCCTTAGAAGCTGTCTTAACAATGTCTTCGTGAAATAACGATTCAGTTTCTTTTTCTCTATATCCCCTTTCTTTGAATACCCCATGCATCATTTAAACAGTTTCATGGAATATAGATTCCTTACTAGTTAATCTAGATATTCTCAACACTTGCCCTTTAACTATATTGTTGTAAATATGTGGAGGGTGCATGCTGGTGCTATGTAATTTGGAATTTTTTCTACATTCCTTTTTGTATAGCTGTCTGTATGGTATTTTCATTAATAATGAGAACTTCTAAAAACTCTATTTGATGCTGACCATTTACCTGTCAAAGATAAAAAAAAAAAAAATGGTGGTTCCGTTTATGTAATCAATGAAATCACAAACTTTGGTTTCTTCTCTCCATAACAAAAAAACTTTGTCTACAAAACGTTTGTATAATAATGTTTTGTTCATATTCACTTCTTAATAGACCAATATTTCTAGTAGAACTCCCAACAAGAAGAGCATCTGAGCTGCAGGCCTTGAGTGTCAAGAGTCCTTACTTGATCTTCCACACAGGGTGTCCCTTCGTACTGATCCTTCCTTCTTGGCCAAGGTAATTTCTGCTTTTTCCATTTACCAATCTATTGACCTGCCGGTTTTCTTCCCAAGGCATTCTAATAGAGGGGGAGTACCTTTTGCACACCCTTGATGTGCACCGACAGCTTTGTTGTTTGGACAGGACTAAATCAGGAAAACGGACCAGTTTGTGGCCTTTGCAGGACTCAGATTGGGTAAACCTGTTTTCAGTGACTTTATCTTGGCTTAGAAACGTAATTACCTTTATCTACCAACAGAATAAGCTACCCTTACCTTCCAGAATAAAGGCTCATTCTACCAGATCTATGGCTACTTCTGTAGCTTTTCATGCGAGCCTCTGGATATGTGCGCACCAGCCACGCTGGCAAGACCTCATGCCTTTATATCTCACTACAAATTGGATTTGGCCTCCAGGGGACCAGCATCTTTTGGTTCTATGGTGCTCAGGAATATCCTTAGTGCCACCCAGGACTCTAGTAGCTGGGGTCTGTCTATCTGTAATGAATGAACAAAGATTTCCAACACAAATGTAATGTTATGGTTAGACAACTTTTTGCGCCTTCTCGGAGAAAAATAGTGGTAGTTCAATGGATTGGTTCAAATTAGATTCTGAACACACTTTGGGTAAAAAGGAAGGGTTGATTTGTAAGGATACTCTGACTTTGTGGAAAAGCATGCAGGGGGTGGGGCTTTATTGACCAGGCTTGCAGCTTTGTCTACCTTCTAGCAGAAATAGCTATCAAAAATAGTTTTCCAAATAAAAATTTGAGATTGCAGGATGATGCTGACTCAATTGGGGGGGGGGGGGCAAAATCAAAACTAAGACAAGAGGGGGGGGGGCGCAAAATCAAAACTTAAGTCCCATGGTGCTGGAGAGTCTTTAATAGGTGGTCTTAATAAAAAAGGTACCTTTAAGAAATGCTTTTCATAGTCTGTGGGGACACCATATTGAGGCCTGATTCACCAAAATGGTAATTGGATATTGCTGCTAACTGAACTGGAAGAATAGCTGTGGCTGCACCTTCATTGAATAGTTTTGCCCAGAATTCTACAATGGGGCAAAAAGAGATCAATGTGAGACCATAAAGAAAAACTTTCCCATTTGTTTATGTTTATATCGATATACATAAACGCATATACACACTTGTATAAATATGCATACATATAAATTAATGTATACATACACACTTGCATATAAATTAATGTATACATACACACCTGCATATAAATTAATGTATACATACGCACCTGCATATAAATTAATGTATACATACGCACCTGCATGTATATTGTATACATACGCACCTGCATATATATTGATGTATACAGATACACTTACATAAATACACACACTTGCGGATACATAGATACCCACTTATACCACTGTTATTTTGATACCTTTTTTTGCATGGGTGGGCCTTGCCCAAGGGCTGGAAGACTTCTTACTAGCCATGAGTGACCGTATTAGTTTTTTGAAATTAATTCATGATATTCGTGTTTCACTGTTGCAGTCATTACATTTGGGTTATCTGCTTGCAGTAGCCCTCAGTCGACCTGATTTAACAAAGTCTTGGGTTATGCGTTGATTTCTGTCACTTCCATGACGTCAGGTCGTCAGGGGTATAAAACTTGCAGCTGACGCCATTATATCAGTCTCTCTTGCAGTGCGGTGCCCGAAGCAGTTAGCAAGTGCTGGTCGGCCGACTCCAGAAATTTTTGTTAGAGTGTCAGAACCAAAGTCTTCAACTAAAGATAAGTACCCCATTGGGGAAACTTTTTCTTGCTCCTTACCGATATCAGTAAAAGTTAGTAATTGCATTACTTGTGGAAAGCAAATGCCTCAGATTTTCATTCGTACTAATCATCTTACTTATATACAGCTGACTTTCGCTCACAAGCTCATTCTTAGTCCTTCTCTTTGTCCATCCCTGTCCTCTGCCTTTAAAATGCACCTACCAAACAGAGTATTAAGATCTAACAATCAAAACCTACTAGAAGTCCATAAACCATCTCACCCCCCAGGTAAACACCTACTATCCTTCAACCTTGCCCGCCTCTGGAACTCACTCCCACCAACCATTCGTACCACCTCTAACCGCTACACATTTAAAAACTCTCTCCATACATACCTGAGGTCCCAATGGGACTGCTCTTGCTCTCTCCCCTCATAAATTTATTATATCTCATCATCCTTTACATTTTTGATACATATCTCTACCTTTTAAACCAAAGTTCCATCAACTTACCTACTCTGTAAGGTTTTGATGTCTGCTTGAATAACTCCTCTAGATGTTTATCACATTACCCCTTCTTTTTCCTACCTCTCATTTATCCTCATCATACTGTACTGATTAGAATGCTTTTGAATTGTGAACTTAAATGTTTTATGTTTTTACTCTGTACAATCTTTTGTATTTTATATTTGTATGCACCTAATTTTTGTCTGTATTGGAGCTTTTCTCCCCAGGACTCCATTGAAAACGGGTTCTTTTGGCCCAATGGACTATCCTGGTAAACCAACTGCAAATAAATAAATAAATAAATAAAGTATTCCTTGCCTAGGCCCTGACCACGACGTACCTTGCTGTTGGTTTTGTGCTTTAATCAGCGCACTATCCGATTTTCACCTCTAAACATTTCGGTTCTCTGTTTAATTATCCAGAAATGTCAGTTAGCCATCTGACTACCGGGATTCTGAAAAAAAATGCAAAGATAGGCTGCCAAGGTCAAAAAGCTGCCAACGAAGCTTATCCTAAGCCAGTCCCCAGTACTCAGTGAGGCGCTTCACAGCCCTTGATACCCGCTACTTCTGACTCGCAGAGCTCTACTGCGACCCATTCGGAGTCTAGTATGCTGCGAGATGCTTCAATTGTGGAACCTACGGATGTCTCTACCTTGGATTGGTCAGGAGCTGCTGTGCAACCACTGGCTTCTGAGGGTGTATTCAGGCCTACGAACTGGCGTATTAAACCGATGTCTTTTATTTAGGCCAAAATCTCAAGCCATGCCTAAGAATCAGATGCCCAGGCTGCATGCTCAGGCCTCTGCCTAAAAAAAAAAAAAAACAAATAAAAATGGCTGAAGATCTTAGAACTCTAATTAGGGGAAGCCAACCTCTGCCTTCCAAGAGACCTAGGACTGAGGTGGTTTATGAATCTTCTCACCGGGATTCTGATTTTTCTGATTTTTCCGATCTGAATTTGCCCTTATCTACTTATGAGGATTCTGATGCAGGGGAGACTATTCCCTCTGCTTCCTCTCCGGAGGATTTTTTATTTTGGGGAAACCTTACATACTCTAAGGGAGCATTTCCAATGGGAAAGTAAGGATTATTTGCTTCAAAAGAGGCTTGGGGATTTCTTTCTTCTGCTTCAGCATAGGCCTTTAGCTATACCTGCTGTACTAGACATTGTTTATGCCTTTTCAGAATCTAGTTTGGCCCCTAATTCTTTGCCTTCTGCTCCCAGAAAACCTGGCATATTACAGGGTTCCTGGTTCTCAAGTTTCTTTTTAAAAATACTATTGCAGATCCAGACTATTTCATAGGGGCCCAAGGGCATTAAGGCTACTACTGCTAAAAATCCTGCCTCTTCTGAGAGACTCCAGGGTGCTAGATAGATGGGGTAAGAAAGTTTACACTTATGCAACACTGGTCATTAGGTCTTTAAACTGCCAGTTTCATATGTTAAAGTATCAGCAACATGTTATTGGATTGCTTAAACAGAAAATGATTCATGATTGTGCTGAAAATAAAGAATTACAGGATTTAATGCATTCTGCTGAACAGGTTGGAAAACATACTTTTTGCAATGTGGATTTGATTCATTAGAGGCCTCTTGCAGGGCTGCTGTTACTGGGTCTGTGCTCAGAAGGCATGCTTGGCTTAAGGAGCAATCTTTGCCTGATCATGTTAAAGCTAAATTGTTGGATACTCTCTTAAATCAGGGCCGCTTGTTTGGCAACAAGGCTGAGGAAGTTCTTAAAAAGATGTAAGATGAAGCTAAATCTATGCAAACTGTTAGATTTCTTACGAGTTCAGCCTTCTAGAATTTAGTGGAAACTGGCCTTCAAAATATTGGTCCATTCCAGCCACTTTCAGGTCTTAAGCCAAACCCAGACAGCAGAAACCCTAGGTTTCAGTCCCAAGGGACACACAAGACTAGGCATTGTGGGGTTTCCACTCCCATATCTTGTAATAAGACTTCCCTCCTATGGAAAACTGTCTCAATTACTTGCTTTTAAAACTTCTAAGCACTTCCCAACTGAATGTTCCTTTAGGCAGAAAGATTGGTCTGGAGGCTAAAAACTGGGAACGCATTACCCAGGACAAATGGGTTTTAAATAGTGTCCCAAGGATACAGATTTCATTTTCACACGTTACCAGCACCAGGCGGGCGGCCAGATCTACCCCCAAATCAGTGGGCAGAGGCCCAAAATAGTGTTTTTTTTAACATGGGGGCTATTCAGTTGGTACCAGAAGAGGAAAAGGGGCAAGGTTTCTATTAGAGACTTTTCCTCGTACCCAGAAAAGGTAATACATGGTGTCCTGTCTCTTTCTATTCTAAACACCTTTCTGGTGATTCCAAAATTCAAAATGCGGACTCTTCCCCAGCTGCTTCCTATGCTAGGCAAGGATGCTTGGTTGGCAACACTAGACTTAAAAGCATACCTGCACATCCCTATCTGGGAGTGTTGCGGAAGATACCTACGCTTCAAAGCAGGCTACATGCACTATCAGTTCTCTGCACTGCCCTTTGTGAATACCCTGAGCACAGTAGATAAGACAAAGTGCCTAGCTCCAGTCATTGCATTTTGCAGGCAAAGAAATATTCAAATATAGGACTATAGTCTAATTCAGGCAGAAAGCAAGGACATTCTTTTGAATCATCTGGCCTTTGTTCAAAGGGGGACTGACTTGTCTGGGGTTCACCATAAACGAAAAGAAATTGCAACTGGTGCCATGTCAAATTGTATTCCTGGGAGCAAGCTTGAATACAACTTCCCAGATGGCTTTCCTCATGCTAGAGAAATGGATTCATTTGACAACCAACTTCAAACAAGTGGCCACAAAAACCCAGATATCAGCAAGGCAAATACTGCAAGCCTTGGGGTTCATGGCCTCCTGCGTTCTAATTCCATATGCAAGGCTGCATGCGAGGAAACTACAATGGTATCTCAAAAGCCTATGGTGTCAACATTCACAGGATCTAGAAGCAAGGATTTGCATCATACCTTGCCTACGCCTAGAGTTCCTTTGGTGGGCAGAGGCCTGCCACCAAAACAAGGGACTACCATTCACATTACTCCCTGCCACCCAAACCTTAACAGACTCCTCACACTATGTATTGAGGGGGGGGGGGTTCTCACCTGGCAGGGAAGTGCATTCGGAGCAAATGGAACCAAAGTCAAATGCACGTGCACATAAATCAAAAGGAAATGTTAGCTGTACAGAATGCTCTGACAGCCTTCAAGGACCACATTCTTCCAGGACAGCGAATGGTAGAGAGAGAACACCACTGTCACGTGGCACATAAGCAAGGGGGGGCTACACATTCTTACCCCTCTGCAGACTAGCCATGGCATTGTGGAACACAGCCTTCATAGGTTCATAGGTAGATCCTAGGCTATCTGCCCTAGGGCATTTATAAGCCTAGCCAGAGTGTATTTGGCTTCCGCCTCCCTATTAGATTAGCCTACTGTGCCTCTGTAAAGTAGGTCACAGAAGGTACCCTTTTAAGATTAGTTTACTGTGCCTCTGTCTAGCAGGGACACAGGAGAGATCCCAGGGGTGAATTTGCGATTTTCCCATCCACGCGTCCAAATTTCGCTTGGAGGGTCCGCGAGGGTCTATGTCTAAAATGAATTGGGATTCTATTCCAGAGTGAGGGGAGCCTCTGGGAAATGAATCTGTCCCTCCAACATGTCCTATTTTTGTGCTGAGGTTTAGGTCCCTGGAGCGTGTAGCTCTAAGGGACTTGGATTTTTTGAGGTGGAGCATGTCCATTAATACTGGGTTTGACATGGCTTTGTACGTCAGGCATAGATCGCCTCTGAGTAGGCGTTAAGCAACTGAGTAGAGCTGGAGTTTCTTTAGTCGAGCTGCATAGGACATCTTTGTAGCCCATGATCCTCTTGGTGAGGTACTTTTTTGGGTCTCCATTTGCTGCAGGTGTCTGGTAAGGTACATCCCAAAAGGGGCATTGTATTCAATTATGGGCCTTATGAGTGACAAGTAGAGGGGCACAATGACCTCTCTATCTAGATGCAAGCCCTTTCGTGATTAGGTGGGCTATATAGAAGGTCTTTCTAACCACTTTGGCAACGTGATTATCAAAGGAGAGATTACTATCTATGTTGGTCCCCAAATCTCTAATTATTTCCGTACTTGATGGATTACCACGTATGTGGTAATTTGTGGGCACCTAGTTTTTCCCAAAGGGGATGACTATGCACTTTTTAGCATTTAACTTGAGGCCGTGGTTCTGGCACCAAGCATCCGTCTCTGTGAGACACTTTTGGAGGATGCTGGTCAGCTGGAGATTCGATTATGGCCCCCAGTTTGCAGTCATCTGCGAACTTGGTCAGCCATAATCCCCCCGTGTTAGCCTGAACCTCAGAGAAGTATATACTGAACAAGAGAGGTCCCAGAACTGAGCCTTGTGGGACGCCACTTGTAACTGGGTTGGATTTGGACATGGCACCTGCGATTCTGACCATGTGGGTTCTATCTGAGCCAGTTTGCAACCCATCTTGTGATATAGGGGTTGATATTTAAGCTGGTAAGCTTATTTATGATGCCCGAGTGGGGTATTGTCGAAGGCTTTTGCGAGGTCCAGATAGGCTGTGTGGACTACCTTGCCCTCATCTATGGCTTTGGTAACTGTTTCAAAGAAATCAACTAGGTTTAAGAGGCAAGATCTGCCCTTAAAGCCGAATTGGGTAGGGTCCAGTGTCTGGAGGCTCCCAATGTCTTTGAGTTCCATGATAATACGCTCCGTAGCTTTACAGACCAGACTAGTCAGGCTTATGGGGCGATAGTTTCTAGGGTCCATTGTGGCACCACCTTTGTGGAGTGGGACCACTGTAGCTGTATGCCATTCTTTGGGTACATATCCTGTAGTAAGGCTGTTTGAACAGTGACTTAATGTGAGGCTTCAGTTCTTCTTGGAGCTCGTGTAAGACGCAGCCTGGGACACTGTCTGGTCCCATAGATGCTGTGTTTTTTGCTTTGGAGAGGGCAGCTTTCACCTTTGCATCTATGATGTCAGGGAGGTTACATTCAGTTGGGATAGGCATTTGCTCCTTTGGAGGGGGGGGGTTTGCGCTGAATGTCTGCCAGGATGTTGGCTATGTCTGTAGATTCGGTATATTTTGTACCATTATGCAACAATTCAGAGCATATCTGGGAGTTTCCGCCCATATTTCTGACATAACTAAAGAAGGCCTTGTGATTATCTTTAGTGTCTAGGGCAATTTTTATTTCGAAACTGGCCTTTGATTTTATGAGGGATTGAAGTTTCTTGCGAATACTGATCAGCGATGCCCTCCCTTTTTGGGATTTTGCTGTCATGTAGTAGCTTCCTCCTTCTGTTGTATAGATTTATGGCCGGGGTCCACCAGACCGGTCTCCTGTTTTTGGGGGGAGTGAGTCTTGGTTTTATTTGGGATAGCACGATCCATGCATTCCTGCAGGTGCTCATAGAATGCATTTGTAAAGGATTCTGCGGATTGGGCTGTATTATCCTCTGGCCCAGGGGCTTTGAAGGATTCCACCTCATTCTTGAAGTGCAAAGTTGGCTTTGGAGAAATTCTTTTCAGTGATTTCCTTGGCTGGGGGTGGGGACTGGATATGGATGTCCAGGGAAATTTGTTTATGGTCTGATCTTACCAATGAGGGGTTTACCTCTGATGTGGAACATAGTACCCATGTTGGTGATGACCAGGTCCAATATGTTCCCTCTGGGAGTGGTGACCATTTGTTCCATTGCATTAGTTTATAAATTCAAGGAACCGTTGGGCGAGGGTGTTTTGGCTTGAGTAGTTTTCCCAGTCAATGTTTGGGTAGTTGAGGTCACCCAGTAAGTGTTTGGAGAGACCTTCATATTCTCCAGTGTTCTCAGGCATGCCATGTGGGGTTCCTGTAATGGGGAGTGTTCTGTAGCAGGCTACAAACTGAAAGGCAGTTTTGCCTGCTGTTAGTTGCACATGGATGGTTTCCGATGCTTCGTGCTGTGCCACTAACCTGGAGGTGTAGGTATCTTTGAATATAGATACTCCCCCTCCTTTTGTGCTTCGGTCTGAGTTTTGGGGCCGAAATGCATGGTATGAGTTATAACCTGGTAGTGCTGGGGTGCTCTCAGGAGCCTTGAACCAGGTTTCTGTTACTGCACAGACATCGATTTTCTCCATACTGAGGAGAGCCTAGAGTGCGTGCATCTTGAGGTTTAGACTTCTGGCATTGAGTAGCATTACCTTTAGTTTTTTTATCTTTGGGTTATCTATGGAGGTGAGTTTGTCCTTTGAGCCTTGCCTAAAAAAGGCACTATGGGGGTGGCAAGAGCCTTGGCCAGTATACGAAAGCCTAAGGGTGACAGGTGCAAGCCGTCCCTAGTGAAGCAATGTGGCTTGTCGAGCATGTCATCCCAGGCTGACATACACTGGATCCCCTTTGAATGACATCAATACTTTAGCCAATTGTTGAAACTGATCATTTTGTCTTTATACTGTGGCATCATTCTTGGTGAGGGCAAGATGCTACTCAAGGTCAGGGACATGCCAGCCTGGGCTACATAATCAGAGAGCTCCTCTGTCTCCATGTAGTCCAGGGAGGTACATCTCAGGTCATTCACACCAGCATGGACAATGACTGAGTCATACTTGTACTTGCTTTGGAGTGACCCGAGTGCTTGCATTATGTGACTGATCCTGGCACCCGACAGGCAGCTTAGTGACCACCTTGTTCAGTCTGGTGAGTGGGACGTCAGTGTGTTGGACAACAGTCCCCTATAACAAGTGTATTTGGTGTGTTTGGCCTTATGGGCTGTGACTGAGGCACACTTCATTTTGTGAGATGTGATTTGTGGGTATTGTTGAGGGGTGGCTGTTGCTTGGATATCTGCTTAGGAGGTATTTGCTGTTTAGGTAGATTTTTATTTAGAGCCTCCAAGTATGTTTTTGTGCGTTTGTGTTGGGTATGCAGATGCAATAGGTCTGTGTGAGATTGGATTTGTGGTGTGGGTGGTTACCTTTTCCTCCTGACTGTGCCAGTCTTGGGTTGAGAGAGCTCTACCTCCAGTTTGGCTGTGTAACTGCATCTCTCACATGTATTAGAGTTTGTTGGAAGGAGGAGAGGGTTGTCTGTGTACATAAGGCAATCGTAACATTGCCTCAAAATTCCCAGATTCACCAGCTGGACTGGAGAGTAACCTTGAAACTGACCCTTGGACATACCAGATTAGTATAGGGAACTGTTTTTTTATTGATCAGATTAGGGAAGGGAACTGATTTTTCACTTTATCAGGAAGGACCAATTGGGAGTCTAAAACTTATGAGAAGTCAAGGAGGGTGTAGTGCTTTAATTAGTTGGTGTTTCCTTATAAGAACTGAGCAAGTGCAGGGCTTTAGAGAATAGAGTGATTACTTTGAGAGTTTGAACAGTTCTAAGGGAAAACGTGAAGAGCAGACTTTGTGGAGCCTGGAATAGTTTAAACCTGTTTAGGCGGTGCTGCCCGACTCTGCTCAGTGTGCAAAACTGCGCAAAAAGAGTTGTAGGGTTTTAAGAGAGATCAAGGAGTTTAGAATTGACCCAAAATGGCCAATAAAACTACAGCTTCTAGGTAGTAACCACTCCAGGGACTGGCAAGGCTGTTCAGTGTTTACCACTCCCACTGGTGAACACAGACTTCTCTTTAGCCCAAGCAAGCACTGGCCTAGAAACTTCCAAACAGTTCAGAATAGCAAATCTGTAACTGAACTTTCTTAACTTTCAGAAAGTGGGGAAAAAAGCAATATTTATTTATTTTTTTTACTTTGAGCTTCCAAGTGAATGTACAAGTTCAGTTCCTGCCAGGAAAACTAAAACTGGCAGACGGACTAAGCAGAAACCTCATGGACCCACACGAGTGGAAACTGGAACAAAGGATTTTCAACATGTTGACAGGCAAATGGGGGAGCCCAGATATAGACCTTTGCCTCCCCCAGAACCATCAACTGGACTAATTTTTCAAAAGGATTCACCACAAGCTAGCTTGGAAAGTGGATGCTCTATCCTTAAGCTGGAAAAACCTATCAGTTTATGCCTTTCCTCCTCTGCCTCTGCTCTCCAAGGTACTACTAAAGAACAAACAGGACAGACCAAGAACTATTTTAATTAGCCAACACTGGTACCTACTCTTGAGTGTCATGCTTGGCTAAATGGCACCTCCCTCAGACTCCTTCCCTGTTGGCTCAGCAGGAGAACCAGATTCTGCACCCTCAGCTGCAAACCCTGAACCTAGCAGCCTGGCTAATTACCTAATCTCTCCTTTACCATTCCTCAGTAAATCAGTGATGGATAACATTTTAGAGGCGAGGAGGCCTAGGACTAGAAAATCTTATGCTGCAAAATGGAAAAGATTCTGTGCCTGGAACCAGTCTCAAGGAATGAATGCAGCAGTGCCCAGTTTACTTCAGATTCTACAATACTTGACTGAGATGCTTCATAAGGGCTTGTCCTTTTCCTCCTCCAAAATGAATGCCTCAGCCATTTCAGCTCATAATAGCACAGATCCTCCTCTCTTCTCACCTACTGCTCAAGCAGATGTTCTTCGTGTTTCACTGTTGCAGTCATAACTGTAGGGTGCTCCTGCCGGCAGGCAGCCCGAGGTCTGCCATAATCCCAAAGTCTGGGTCCGGCGTCGGCTGTATAAGCTAGTATCCTGACGTCAGCACGCCTTGGTACATAGCCCTCAGCCGACGCCATCTTCTCCAGTCTTTCTTGCCGTGCGGTGGAAAGCAGCTCGCAAAACGTTGGTTGGCGATTTTCGAACAGCGTATTTGATTGTTGTCGGTCCGAAGTTCTTACTTCTCTTCTCAAAGCTAAGTACCCCGTTGGGGAATCTTTTTCTTGTTCCTCCGATGTCAGAAAAAGTTAATAATTGTATAGCGTGTGGGAAACAAATACCTCATAAAGATTTCCACTCTTACTGTGTCTACCTTGCTTAGGCCCTGACCACGACGTTTCTTGTCGGTTCTGTGCCAGGTTCAACTCTCGTACTATCAAACGCAGGTACGATTGGGCTTTAAATTATTTTGGCAGACGCTTCAATTATAGAATGTCGTCGGACACTACCGGAGTTCAAAAGAAGCGCAAAGACAGGCCTCCGAGGTCCAAACAGGACTCGTTGCAGCTGGAGCCAGCGTCCGGTTCGGCTGTCGTCAGTGAGGTGCTTTTGCAGCCCCTGTCGTCCGCCGCTTCTGAACCGATGGCAGATACGGACTCCCATGGGGAGCCATCAAGGCCCACTGTTTTATCTGCTGCAGGACCTTCGGACGTCGCTCCTTCAGATGGGTCCGGAACCGCTGTGCAGGTACCGGCTTCTGAGGGGGTATTCAGGCCTACTCACATCACTATTTCAAAGACAAAGACTCCTAGGTCTAAAGTTCCAGCTCAAGCTGCTTCTGAATCCACTCCCAAGACACAAAAACAATTATTGAGGATGGCTGAAGATTTGCTTACAATGATTAGGGGTTCTCACCCCCCTCCTGAGAAAAGGCCTCGACAGGATGTTACTCTGGATTCCTCTGACCAGGCTTCTGTATCTTCTGTTTCTTCCTCTGATCAGGACTATTCTTTTCCCCCTTATGAGGATTCGGATGCTGAGGATTCTTTGCCCTCGGCCTCTCCGCCTGAGGATTTTTCTTTTGGGGAAACCTTGCATGAGATGAGGGAACATTTTCATTGGGAAGGACAGGAATATTCTGCCTCCAAAATGAGGCTTAGAGAATTTCTTCTTCCTCAGCATAGGCCTTTAGCTATCCCTCCTGTCTTGGACATTGTAGATGATGCTTTTTCTGGGGCTAATTTGAATCCTGATTCCATGCCTCCTGCTCCTTCTAAGCCTGATAGATTTTATAGGGTTCCCGGCTCTCATTTATTTTTATTTAAAAACCCTTCTGCGGATCCTGAAACTATTTCTCAGGGTTCTAAGGCTGCTACTTCTAAAAATCCTATTCCCTCTGAGAAGGATTCTCGTGCTTTAGACAGGTGGGGAAAAAAGGTATTTACTTCTGTTAACCCTGTCTGTAAGGGCTTTAAATTGCCAGTTTCATATGTTTAAATATCAGCAATTTCTTTTGTCTGTTTTAAAGCAAAAGCTTGCTTCCCTTCCTGCTTGTGCAGAGGATAAGGAACTTCAGGATGTTTTGCATGCTACTGAACAGGTTAACAAGCATAGCTTACATTGTGGTTTTGATGCTTTGGATGCTTCTTGCAGGGCTGCTGCCTCTGGTACTGTGATTAGGAGACATGCCTGGCTTCGTGATCAAAGTTTACCTGAACAGGTTAAGGCTAAGTTATTAGATGCCCTGTTCAACAAGATGTTCTTTTGGTTCTAAGGCTGAGGAAGTTATTAAAAGATGGAAGAAAAGGCAAAGTCCATGCAGACTGTAAAAGATTTCTTGCAAGTTCAGCCTCCTAGATTTTCCAGGAATTGGCCCTCTAAAATTGGTCCTTTCCCACGTCTGACAGGCCTCAAAGAGGAAGATATAGACGCTCCAGAGGTCGTGGTCAAGGCCAGACCTCTTACAGATCTAGACAATGGACTGCTTCACCTAGAAGGGGAGAAGACAGATCCCAATCTCAAAGAAAGCAAACTCAATGACTCTCTCGGTTGGGCTTCAGGACCCCTTCACCTGGACGCCCCTCTCTGAGGAAAACTGTCTCTTTTTTACAGAAATTGGACTCATATTACCCAGGACAGATGGGTATTGGACGTGATTTTAAAAGGTTACAAGTTCCACTTTCACACTTTGCCAAGGACTCACGGTTGGCCAGATCTGCCAAAACTTCAATGGTCAGAGGCCTTAACTCAAGTGGATGCTCTTCTGGCCATGAGAGCCATAGAGCCTGTTCCACTCTCGGAAATGGGAAAAGGGTTTTATTCAAGGCTGTTTCTGGTTCCCAGAAAACAAAAACTCATGGAGACCTATTCTGGACCTTTCTGTGTTAAACACCTTTTTGGAAATTCCAAAGTTCAAGATGCTTACTCTGCAACAGCTAATTCCAATGCTCTCTCAGGACGCCTGGATGGTGACATTGGACTTAAAGGAAGCCTATTTGCATATCCCTATCAGACAGGAACGCAGGAAATTCCTCAGGTTCGAGGCACTTTCAATTCTCTGTTCTGCCCTTTGGTTTATCTACTGCGCCCAGAGTCTTCACCAAGTGCCTGGCACCAGTAGTGGCTTACTGCAGACTTCAGGGGATCCAGATTTACCCCTATTTGGACGACTGCCTTATTCAGGCAGACAGCAAAGATCTTCTGCTTCAACATCTGGACTTTGTTCAACGTCTTCTCCTACTACTGGGATTCTCAGTGAACATAGTCACATTTGATCCCTTCTCAACAAATGGTATTCTTGGGAGCCCTCTTAAATACAACCTTACAAAGGGCCTACCTCACTCCAGAAAAACAAACTCAGCTGGCTTCTACTTTCAACACCTTGGCAACTCTATCTCAGCTCACTGCAAGGAAATTCCTGCAGGCTCTGGGCTACATGGCTTCCTGCATTCTGTTGATTCCAAACGCAAGGCTTCACATGAGAAAGCTTCAATGGTATCTGAAAAGTGTATGGTCACAGCATTACCACGATCTGGATATTCTGATTCCTCTGATCCCCTGCCTCCAGAAGGAGTTCCTCTGGTGGTCCAGGGCATGCACTTTAAACGAAGGAAAACCTTTTAGTCTCCCTCAACCTACTCAAATCCTAACCACGGACGCCTCGGATTATGCTTGGGGAGCACACTTTCTAGACAATTGCCAGCAGGGAACCTGGACAACGGACCATCTTCACTGGCACATCAATCTGAAGGAAATGTTGGCAGTTCAAAATGCCCTTTAGCCTTCAAAACCTTTTACAACCAGGGCCTCTGCTAATTCAAGACAGACAACACCACGGTCATGTGGTACATCAACAAGCAGGGGGGTTCTCATTCATACCCCCTTTGCAGACTAGCTATGGGTTTATGGGACACAGCTCTAAATTTGAATCTGCATCTCCAGGCTCAATTCATTCCAGGGAAACAGAATCTCTTAGCAGACAGCCTGAGCAGAAACATTTCAGATCCTCACGAATGGATGCTAGACACCAACTTGTTCAACAGGATTACTGCAGTTTGGGGATGTCCCCAGATAGATCTGTTTGCATCCCATCTCAATCAGCTGCCTCGCTTTTGCACCAGGTCCTTCCACAAAACAGCATGGAGAGTGGATGCCCTGTCCTTCAGCTGGAGAAGCCTTTCAGCATATGCCTTCCCTCTTCCTCTACTGCCTCGGGTACTACTGAAGATAAAACAGGACAAACCCAAGTTCCTCATCTTGATTGCTCCAAATTGGCCTTGACAGTTTTGGTATCCAACCTTAAAGCTCCTGTTCTCGGGGCCTCCTTGGATTCTCCCACTGAACCCTTCGCTTCTGTCCCAGCATCAGGGTCAGTTACTATATTCCAATCTCAAGACTCTTTGCCTGGCAGCTTGGCTCTTCAAAGGAATTTGATTTCCTCTAGTCTTCCCAAACAAGTTTTGGATGTTCTTTTGGAAGCTAGACGGCATAGCACTAGGAAATCCTATGCCTCTAAATGGAAGAGGTTCTCTATTTGGATGCAGGACCGAGGCTCTGATCCTCAGGTTCCTGATCTATCCTCTATTTTGCTTTACCTTTCGGAACTTTTATCTAAAGGACTTTCCTTTTCTTCCATTAAGATTCATGCTTCTGCTATCTCTGCGCATTTCAGTTCTGATCCTCCTGTTTTTTCACATCCTTTGGTGAAGCAGTTCTTGAGAGGGCTAAAATTTGCGGCCTCCAAGGACCCCTCCTGTCCCTGCCTGGGATCTTAATTATGTTTTAGAAAAACTTACTTTGCCTCCTTTTGAGCCTGCTGCATCTTCAGATATTAAGTTTCTATCCTGGAAGACCGTTCTTTTGTTAGCATTGACCTCTGCCAGAAGGGTCTCAGAGTTGCAAGCTCTCATGGCTGTGGAACCATACCTTATTTTCCACCAGGACAGAGTATCCTTGAGGACCAATCCTACTTTCATGCCTAAGGTGATTTCGAAAGTGGCTTTAAATCAGACAATTCACCTTCCTACTTTCCAAATCCTCAAAATAAAGGGGAAAGGATTTTGCATTCATTGGATGTGCACAGACGGTTACGATTTTACTTGGACAAGATTAAAGATTTCAGAAAGTCTAACCAATTGTTTGTTTCCTTTGCCTCCAGTTCTCTTGGACAACCTATTTCTAAACAATTTCCAAATGGGATTGCTTATGGAATCAGATTTTGTTACACTCATCATGGCAAACAGTTTCCAGGGACCATTAGAAGTCATTCTACTAGAGCAGCTGCTACTTCTACAGCTTTCCTCAGAGGAGTCCCTACCAAGGATATCTTGGAAGCTGCCACTTGGAGTTCTGTGCATACTTTTTCCAAGCACTACAATCTCCCCTTGTTTTCTAAGTCTAGGGCAGGCTTTGCCTCTGCTGTCTTGCAGGGTATTCTTGCCTCCCCTTCTATCTAAAGCCTCCTCCCTCTACACTGCTTTGGGATTCCACCCTACAGTTATGACTGCAACAGTGAAACACGAAGAACATAGTACAGTTGTGTACACCTACCATAAATGTAGATGTTCGAGTGTCTTCACTGTTGCAGTCGGTTTCCTCCCTCCTATCCCCTCTTTTCTCTTATTTGTGGTGTATTTGTGTTTCCTTGTTGGATTCATTTTTGATTTGTTGGGGACTTCTGACATCTAGGGCAAGAAAGGCTGGAGAAGATGGCGTCGGCTGAGGGCTATGTACCAAGGCGTACTGACGTCAGGATACTAGCTTATACAGCCGACGCCGGACCCAGACTTTGGGATTCTGGCCGACCTCGGGCTGCCTGCCGGCAGGAGCACCCTACAGTTATGACTGCAACAGTGAAGACACTCTAACATCTACATTTATGGTAGGTGTACACAACTGTACTTTCCTCAGAGGGGCCAAAAATTTAAGGCCACCCAGGAGAGCTCCAACTCCAGCCTGGGATATTAACTTAGTCTTGGAGAAGCTAACTCCTCCTCCTTTTAAGCCAGCTGCTACTGCAGATTTAAAATTTCTTTCCTGGAAAACTTGTTTCCTTTTATCAATCACTTCTGCAAGAAGGGTATCTGAATTACAGGCCCTTATGGCAGTGGAACCTTTCATCATCTTTTATGTGGACAGGATGTCCCTCAGAACCAATCCCTCCATGCCCAAGGTGGTATCCAGTGTGGCTCTTAATCAGTCCATTCATTTGCCCTACCCTCTATCCTAACCCGCAGAACAAAGGGGAACAGATACTGCACTCTTTAGATGTGCACAGAGCTTAGATTCTAGTTGGACAGGACTAAACCTCAAAGGAAATCTGAGCTGCTGGTGGCATTTGCTGCAGGGACAGAGGGGAAAGGTATTTCAAAACCATTTCAAAATGGATAGGCCACTGCATTCATTTCTGCTATAAGCATCATGGGAACCTATCCCTTAGGGCATCAGACCCCATTCATCCAGGGCTGCATCCACCTCTACAGCCTTTCTCAGGGGCGTCCATACTATGGACATCCTAGAAGCTGCCACCTGGAGTTCTGTACATACTTTAAACAAGCATTATCATTTGCCAATTTTCTCTAAACCCAGAGCTGGTTTTGCCACTGCAGTCTTGCAGGGCCTTATAGCTGGTCCTAATTCTATTTAAATTCCTCCTTCCAACTTTAGGTTTGGGATTCTACCCAAATGTAATGACTGCAACAGTGAAACACGAGCATAGTACAGTTGTGTACACGTAACATAAATGCAGATGTTTTAGTGTATTCACATTTGCAGTCCTGATTATTCTCCCTCCAGCCCCCTTTCTTTTGGCTATACCTCTACTCTCATATTGCTCAAAAAGCTTTTTGGTGTATTTGCTTTTTTGTTTGATGTATATCCTTGTATTTATAGATATAGTTGCTTCCCATTAGGGGGGTACCTGACATCTGGGGAACGAAAAACGGATATATAATGGCATCTGCTGCATGTTTTATACCCCTAATGACCTGACGTCCTGGAAGAAGGGAGAGCAACTGATGCAGGACCCAAGACTTTGTTAATCAGGCCGACTGAGGGCTACTTCAAGCAGTTAACTGAAATGTAATGACTGGAACAGTGAATACACTCCAACATCTACATTTATGGAAAGTGTACACAACTGTACTTTCTGGTAACACTTAACTTTTGTGCCACCCGTGCCCTGGCCCAGCAATCCAGGAGCCTCAGTCCTCACCACTAACACCAGTAAAGGGCATCTCATAGGAGGAAAGGATAACAAATGCACAGTAAAGTGCAATTTTCCTTGAGTACAGAGGTCAGCCAGTCCAGGACTGGTCGCTCCCTTGCTCTTTAGGTCCCCAATAAGACTCCTCACTGACACAGATATATGGTCCAGATCTCAGTCAGCTGAGCAAGCTAAAACCTCCAGCACAGTCTGTCCAACCAATACTTCGTACACACACAATTCTTTTGTGATAGTATATACAACCACACAGACACTTCTGGGGAAGACTGGTTCTCCAGCTGTGCCCCTTTTACCCATACGATACAGTAGTAATCACTGCCACCACCCAGCTAATATTTATCAGCTACTGAAACACCCTTAAAAGGGTGTCTAATTACTGTACAATATTATCCAATTGGTAGTATTGCCCAGGGCTAAAGCTGTAGGAGTGGCTTTGTGCAATTTTACCAAAGGCATGCAAGTACTCTACTTTTAAGAGCTTAAATTATCTCTACACAAAACAGCCACAGTTAAAGTTTTAAAATATTTAATAAATAAAACAAGAAGATACTTACTATGCAGTGCTAGTCAAAATTTCAGAGATCACTGAGAAATACTTAAAATAATTTAGTAGTACAGTTCTGACATCACAGAAAAACACTTGGTTTAATCTTTTTAGTTTCTAGCTATTTTTAAGAGAAAACACACTTCTAAAATAACTTGCATATAGAATACAGGCAAAGTGCAGATGAGATGGATGGTGAAGACAAAAATGTTTAATGTACTTTGATTCTTCACATTCCTGGTTCCCATTGCATCATTCTTCACACTTCCCTGGGTTCCCAGGCTAACGAGCTACATTTACATTCTTAGCATTTTTTTGTGTTCTCTTGCAGCTGGTCAGGAAGCAGAGAAAGAAAAAAAACATTTGCATGTTTAAATCTAGCAGTTTAACTCTTGGCTAAAACAATAGAAAGAATGTCATCTAGACAGCTAGAGCCAACTTTAGATCAAAGGGTCACAACATGCTTTTGCTTGGTCATTAGAGTGCACTGTTGCATTTTTTCCAGTTCCACCTGTAAAACTATTTTTACCATACAAGATCACAAACCTGTGGTTTACATTAGTATTTACAGATGACGGAATTATAAAATTCTATCTAGATAGGCTGGCAGCCTTCATGCCTTTCTTGATATTCTATTTCTGTTTGTCACCAGCAGGAACAAAGTCTAATATTTTCAGAAAGGAAACGGATCGTAACAACTTTAGATTTTACATCCACACCCCTTCTACAGAAAAAGGAATGTGTTAAGGGGTCAGTTCATTACACTCCAGACTGGTTAGCTTGGATACTACTTTTTATGCTGCGATGTACTTTATTGTGTAATTTGTTTTTGCAAAAATATTACCCTAAGGATCTTTTGTATAGCGTGGCTCAGTAAGTGGCTAGAGACGCAGTAAATTTCAGCCCATTCTTCACTGTGGTTTTATACCTAAACAAAATACTGCCTCTTTTCCAGACAGGACATTGAGTTTCCCTGATAACTGTTTGTAGGGATATGAAATGTATCATGGATGTTATTTCTCACAACTGGAACATTGTTACTAGTTCACCGAATTTGTTTAACTTGTTAGGAGTCTCCATTTTTTGCATAAAAAAAATGAACAATTAGAAATTCACTTGAAGAGACTCGGCACTAGTGTTTAATTTTGTTAGAAACATTATTGACCCACCTGGCATGTTAGTGTGTGGCAAATGTTTGTTGCAAGCTTATTTTCAAAGGGAACTGCTTCACTTTGTACACAATGACTAAAGTTACATTTGCCCATCATTTTGACTGTTCATCCAGTAATTTGGTTTATGCTGCAGTTTGTAATTCTTATTTCTATGTGGGAAAGACTTGCAGTCAGAATTAAAGAAAACTGTGGGTCTATCAGAAGTTCTGACTCTAGAAATGCACTAGCTAGGCATTTGCTAACTTGTACTATATTTTGAAAAATTTCTACTTTTAGTATTGGAGCAAGTTGAATTGTTTGACTGCTACTCTTCTGGAGGTTAGGAAACACCTGGCAACTTTTACTGGGAGCAGATTCAGCTCCTGGTTTGAATATCAATTTAAAATGTGCTTTGAAATGGCTTAACTGAGTTCACATAACACTCGCTTTTCACTACTTTGCTGTATGTTGTACATTTTTCAGGTCACTTCATTACCATATATGTGCATATTTAAAGAAAGATAGGATTACTTCATTGATTATCTTTGTACCTTATTTCTGAACATGTTCTTGCATATTAAAAGAACGAAAGTGTGTGCTTAATGACTGGTTCTGGTGGTTTTTCATATAGGTGTAGAAGTTTTTTTACCAGTACAAAGTTCTTAGTTTTGCATCTTGTCTGTTTTATTGGCGTATATGTATGTATATATGTTTGTGTGTATACATAAACACATACACACAATTTTTGTATATATATATATATATATATATATATCTATACACACATATACATACACACAGATTGTATATATGCATGTGTTCGTGCACACACATACGCATGTGTATGCACACATACTGCATGTATATAAATAATATATATATACATATATATATATATATATATATATATATATATATATACACACACATATATAAAACATGCGCACGCACATACACGTGTGTGTGTTGGGGGGTGTGTGTTGGGGGGTGTGTGTTGGGGGGTGTGTGGGGGGGGTGTGTTGGGGTGTGTGTTGGGGTGTGTGTGTGTGTTGGGGTGTGTGGGGGTGTGTGTGTTGGGGGGTGTGTGTTGGGGGGTGTGTGTTGGGGGGTGTGTGTAATATATATACAATACACAATACAGATATCTAGATATATAGATATATATTTCTATAGCTATAGATATATTTATATATACATTTATATAGATGTATAGATAGATATATAGATACATAGATATACAGATAGATATATACATATATATGTGTATATATGCATATACATATAGATATATATAGAGATATATAGGTATATAAACGGGTATATATACATATATATGCACAGACGCATGAAGACGTGTATGTGTGTGTGTATATATATATATATATATATATATATATATATACACACATACATGTACATGTATATAAATGTACATATATATGTACATGTACATAAACATGTATATACACATATACACACATATACACTCATATGGGGCGAGACTGTGGTTGTGTGTGTGTGGTTGTGTGTGTGTGTGGTTGTGTGTGTGTGTGGTTGTGTGTGTGTGTGGTTGTGTGTGTGTGTGTGGTTGTGTGTGTGTGTGTGTGGTTGTGTGTGTGTGTGTGTGGTTGTGTGTGTGTGTGTGTGGTTGGGTGTGTGTGTGTGTAGTTGGGTGTGTGTGTGTGTGGGTGTAGGTGTGTGTGTGGTTGTGGGTGTGTGTGTGTGGTTGGGTGTTTGTGTATAGTTGGGTGTGGTTGTGTGTGGGTATGTGTGGTTGGGTGTGTGTGTGTGTGTGTGTGGGTATGTGTGGTTGGGTGTGTGTGTGTGGTTATTTATATATATATATATCGATGGAGATGCATATATAGATGGATATAGATATACAGATGTATAGATAGATATATAGGTGTGTGTGTGTGTAATATATATATATATATATACCCTCTCGTCGCTGAGCCCAGCAGTACCTCGTCTTGGCAGCCCAGCCCGCAAGACTGTACCTCTCGTCGCGGGCCTCCCGGCATCCTCTCGCGGGCCTGCCCGACCGGTACCTCCTTGAGCTCGACCATGCTGTCCCGCACCGGTACCCTCTCGTGCGCGGGCCCGCGCACCGGTACCCTCTCGTGCACTGTGTCCTTCAAAACACCTTAAGACCAGAACATAGACATTGTTTTGAAGGAGACCAAAACAAAGAAACTGCAGAACACCGAAAAGCGTGAAATTCAAAATCCTATTATCATGGGATTTTGATTTTGTGCTTTAGGTGATGTTCGTGTTTCACTGTTGCAGTCATTACATTTGGGTTACCTGCTTGCAGGTAACCCTCAGTCTGCCTGATTGAACAAAGTCTTGGGTCCTGCATCAGTTGCTGTCCCTTCCATGATGTCAGATCTTCAGGGGTATAAAACATGCAGCTGACTCAATTACATCAGTCTTTCTTGCCATGTGGTACCCGAAACAGAAGCAGTTCGCAAGTGTCAGTCTACCAACTCCTGAAATTTTCATTTTAGAGTTTCAGAACCAAAGTTTTCAACTAAAGCTAAGTACCCCATTGGGGAAACGTTTTTTTTTCTTGCTCCTTACCGATTTCAGTAAAATTTAATTGCATTACTTCTGGAAAACCAATACCTCAAAGATATTCATTTGTACTGTATTTGTTGCCTAGACTCTGACCACGACATACCTTGCTGTCGGTTTTGTGCTTTATTTAATCAGAGCACTATCCGTCTGTATATTTTCGCCTCTAAATATTTTGGTTCTCTGTTTAATTATCCAGAAATGTCTGTTAGCCATCAGACTACCGGATTCCGAAAAAACGCAGAGATAGACCGACAGGCCGCCAAAGTTTAAAACTGCCGATGACGCGTCTAAGCCAGTTGTCAGTTCGCTGGTACTCATTGAGGCACTTTTGCAGCCCCGATATCCACTACTTCTGATTCGCAGGCCTCTACTGAGACCCATTCTGAGTCCGGTATGTCGCGAGATGCTTTAACTATGGAACCCGCGGGATGTCTCTACGTTGGATGGGTCTAGAACCACTGTGTAGACACCGGCTTTTGAGGGTGTTTTCAGGCCTACAGACTTGCATATTAATCATAACCTCCTTTCCTTAGACCTAAATCTCGATCCATGCCTACAAATCCACGCACAGGCCACATGCTCAGGCCTCTATGCCTAAAAAATGAGTGGCTGAAGATCTAATAACTCTATTAGGGATATCCAACCCCCCCCCCCCTTCCTAAGAGGCCTAGGACTGACGTTGATTATGTATCTTCTGATCAGGATTCTGTTTTCTGATTCTTCTCATCTGGATTTGCCCTCATCTACTTATGAAGATGCTGATGCAGAGGAATCCATTCCCTCTGCTTCCCCTCTTGAGGATTTTTGTTTTGGGGAAACCTTACATACTCTAAGGGAACATTTCCACTGGGAAAGCCAGGATTTTGTTTTGATTAAGAGGCTTGGGGATTTCCTTCTCTTACCTCAGCATAGGCCTTTAGTTATTCTTCCTGTACTAGACGTTTGCTTTTTCAGAATCTAGTTTGGCCCCTTATTCCCTGACTGAAACTACAGGGTCCCAGAGTCCCACAAGTTCCTTTTTAAAAATCCTATTGCAGATCCAGAGAGTATTTCACAGGGGCTCAAGGGCATTATGGTTTCTACTGCTAAAAATCCTACCCTTTTTGATGGACTCCAGGGCGCTGGATAGATGGGGTAAGAAGGTTTACACTTCTGCAACCGTGGCCATTAGGGCTTTAAACTGCCAGTTTCATACGTTAAAGTATCAGCAACATGTTTGTCTGCGTTAAACAGAAAATGATTCCTGACTGTGTGGAAAATAAAGTATTACAGGATTTAATGCATTCTGCTGAACAAGATGGAAAACATACTTTGCAATGTGGTTTTGATTCATTAGAGGCCATTTGCAGGGTTGCTGTTGCTGTCTGCTCAGGAGGCATGCTTGGCTTAAGGAGCAGTCTTTGCCTGATCATGTTAAAGCTAAATTGTTGGATGCTCCTTTAAATCGGTACCGCCTGTTTGGCAATAAGGCTGAGAAATTTCTTCAAAAGATGAAGAAAAAGCTAAATCTATTCAAACTGTTGAAGATTTTTTTACAAGTTTAGCCTCCTAGATTTAGTAGGTACTGGCCCTCTAAGAATTGGTTATTTCCAGCCCCTTCCAGGTTTTATCAAGCCAAACCCAGACACAGCAAAAACCCCAGGTTTCAGTCTTAGAGGACACGCAACTAAGCAGTGGGGGGCCTCCACTTCCAAATCTGGGAATAAGACTGTCCCCATGGTAAACTATCTCAATGACTTCCTTTTAAAATTTCAAAGTACTTCTCAGACTGCCCCTTTGGGGGGGAAGATTGCTCTTCATGCAAATTGGGAACTCATTACCCAGGACTAATGGGTTTTATACATAGTGCCCTGGGGATACAGATTTCACTTCCACACGTTGCCAACACCAAGTGGGTGGCCTGACCTACCCCCAAATCAGTGGACAGAGCCCCCAAATTCAAGTACTTTCTCTCAAGCATGGGGGCCATTCAACTGGTACCAGAAGAGGAAAAAAGGCAAGGTTTCGACTTTTTCTGGTACCCAGAAAAGACAATTCATGGTGTCCTATCTTGGACCGGTCTACTTACCTTTTTGGAGATTCCATAATTCTAGAGGCTGACTTCAAGAGGCAGAGAAACAAAATTTATTTGACAACCTACTTCAAAAAAATGGCCACAAAAACCCTGCTATCTGCAAGACAAATACTGCAAGCCTTGGTGTTCATGGCCTACTGCATTCTTTAAATTCCATATGCAGAACTGCATATGAGGAGGAAACTACAGTGGTATCTAAAGACTATGGTGTCAACTTTCTCAAAACCTAGAAACAATAATTCCTATCGTACCTTCCGTACAGTTGAGTTCCTTTGGTGGGCAGAGGCCTGCCACCAAAACAAGGGACTAACTTTCACACCACCCCCTGCCACCCAAACCCTAACAGACTCATCAGACTGTGCATGGGGTCTCAACTGGCAGGGAAGAGCATTTAGGGCAAATGGAACCCAAGTCAAATGCACCTATGTATCAATCAAAAATAAATGTTAGCTGTACAGAATGCTCGGACAGCCTTCAAGGACCATGTTCTTCCAGGACAACCAATGGTAAAGACTGACAAACACCACTGGTATATGGCACATAAACAAGCAGGCGGGTACACATTCTTACCCCCTTTGCAGACTAGCCATGGCGTTGTGGAATGCAGCCTTGAGCTACCAAGTACACCTACAACCTCAATTCCTGCCAAGAAAATGAAATACTCTGGCAAGACGGACTAAGCAGAAACCTCATGGACCCACACGAGTGGTAACTGGAACAAAGGATTTTCAACATGTTGACAAGCAAATGGGGGATCCCAGATAGACCTGTTTGCCTCTCCCATGAACTACCAGTTGGACAAATATTGCACAAGGACTCCCCACAAACAAGCCTGGAAAGTGGATGCTCTGTCCTTCAGCTGGAAAAAAACTATCCATCTATGCCTTTCCCCCCTCTGCTCTCCAAAGTACTACTCAAAATCAAACTGGACAAAGAAAGGATGATTTTGATTGCTCCAGACTGGCCGCGTCAACACTGGTACCCCCTCCTGCGCAGTGTCACGGTTACCTCCATGGCACCTGCCTCTGACTCCTTCCTTGCTGTCTCAGCAGGAGAACCAGATTCTGCACACTCAGCTTCTAACACTGAACCTTGCAGCCTGGCTAATTACTTTCTCTCCTTTACCACCCCTCAGCTAACCTGTGATGGATATCATTTTTGAGGCAAGGAGGCCTAGTACTAGAAAATCTTATGCTGAAAAATGGAAAAGATTCTGTGCCTGGAACCAATCTCAAGGGATGAGCACAGCAGTGCCCAATTTATCTCAGATTTTACAATACTTAACTGAGATGCTTCACAAGGGCCTGTCTCTTTCCTCCAGTAAAATCCACGCCTCAGCCATTTCAGCTCATAACACAGACTTTCCCTCTATCATCCACTGCTCAAGCAGCCCTTCAGAGGGGCCAATAATTAGAGACCACCCAGGAGAGCTCCAACCCCAGCCTGGTACCTTAACTTTGTGTTGGAGAAACTCACTTTACCTCCTTTCCAGCCAGCTGCTATTGCACATTTAAAATGTATTTCTTGGAAAACCGCTTTCCTTTTAGCAATCACTTTACCTAGAAGGGTATCTGATTTACAGGCCCTTATGGCATTGGAGCCTTTAATAATCTTTCATGCATATAGGGTGTCCCTCGGAACCTATCCATCCTTCATGCCCAAGGTTGGTATCCTGTGTGGCTGTTAAGTCCATTCATTTGCCAACCTTCCTTCCCAATCCACAGAATAAAGGTGAACGGATACTGCATTCCTAAGATGTGCACAGGCAACCTAGATTGTGCTTTGACAGGACTAAACCTCACTGGAAATCTGAGCAGCTGCTGGTGGCATTTGCTGCAGGGGCAGAGGGGAAGGTTATTTTAATTCTAAATAGATAAGCCATTGCATTAATTTGTGTTATAAGCACCATGGAAAACCTATCCCCCAGGAGATCAGACCTCACTCCTCCAAGGCTGCATCTACCTCTGCAGCCTTTCTCAGAGGCATCCCTACCAGGGCATCCTAGAAGCTGCTACCTGGAGTTCTGTACATATTTTCACCAAGCATGATAAATTGTCAAATCCAGAGTTGGCTTTGCCACTGCTATCTTGCAGGGCCTAATAGCTGGCCCTAATGCTATCTAAATTCCTCCTCCCAACCATAGCTTTGGGAATCTACCCAAATGACTGACAACAGCAGTGAAACATGAACATAATACAGTTGTGTACACTTAACATAAATGTCTGTTAGTGTATTCATGGTTGCAGCCCTGGTTAACTTCCCTCCAGCCCCCTAACTTCTTTTGGCTATATCGATACTTTCCTTTTACTATGCTTAAAAGCCTTTTTTGGTATATTTGCTTTTTTGTTGGAGGTCTTTCTTTGTACTTCTACATTTACTTGCTTCCCATTAGGGGGCACCTGACATCTGGGGCAAGAAAAACTGACGTAATGGTGTTGGCTGTATGTTTTATACCCCTGACGACCTGACATCATGGAAGAAGGGACAGAAACCGATGCAGGACCCAAGACTTAATCAGGCCGACTGAGGGCTACCTGCACGCAGATAACGCAAATGTAATGACTGCAACAGTGATTACACTACATCTATATTTATGGTAAGTGTACACAACTGTACTTTCTGTTGTAGGCAAGTATGCATGTGTAAGTTTATTTGTGAG
This sequence comes from Protopterus annectens, assembly GCF_019279795.1. Classification (NCBI taxonomy): domain Eukaryota; kingdom Metazoa; phylum Chordata; order Ceratodontiformes; family Protopteridae; genus Protopterus; species Protopterus annectens. The sequence continues at coordinate 438,294,961 of NC_056744.1, read as the reverse complement.
GAGTAGTGCTGTGTACAAGTGTGTTGACTGGTGTGTGTGATGGCCTATTGTGTGTGGGTGTGAATTTGCCTTGTGTATGGGTGTGAATTTGCCTTGTGTGTCTGCAATCTTGGAGTTAGGATATTAAAGATGTTCTTCGTCTTCCCTTGCTGCAGTCCTGACTATTGGGTATAGTCCGCGTCCCAGTCGGCCCGAATACCAGAGTATAAGGCTGACGTCGGTCATGGCGCCTTAGACTGACGTCAGTACGTCAGGGTACTAATGCGCATGACCGACGCCATTTCCTCAGTCTTTTTTGCCGCATGGTCCGATGCAGAAGCAATTTTGCGAGTGCAGGTTGGCGTTGAGATTTTCGAAACCGGAGTTTCAGACCGAAACAGAGTTGGCTAAGTAAAACATTTTGGTTTTCTTGCCTCAGTATATTACGGATGTCAGAAAAAGTGAATAACTGTATTTCTTGTGGGAAGCAGATACGCATAGGGATTATCATACATTGTGTATACCTTGTTTAGGGCCTGAGCACGGCGTTGTTGGTTGCCGCTCTTGTGCTAGATTTAAAGCGCACTATTAAGAGGAGGCTTGATTGTGCTAGGTTAGTGTTTGGGAAGCGTTGCAATTATACTATGCCGTCGGATGCTCTGACGCCTGCTTCATCTAAGAGCGCAAGGACAAAACAGTGAAGTCTAGGGTGAGGAACCGGCAGTCCCGGACGTCGGTCCTTTAGAAGGCTCAGGGAGCCAGAGGTTTTGCCAGGAGTCTCTATGGAGTCTCAGGCAGATACTTTACTGTTACAGGATGTGCCCTCTCAGGAAGTAGGCCAGGCTGAGGGGCTTCTCAGGTAACTGTTCTTCCCTCTCTTCCCAAGGTAGTTAGGGCCTCCTTCTGTTTCCAGAGCTTCTTTTAGAGGAAGGCCAAGTTCAGCTTCTGTGGGGCTTCTCCTAGCATTTCGGCTCTGTGCCTAAGAAACATATGCTTAAAATGGCTGAAGATTTGATTACTCTGATTAGAGGTTCTATGCCCCACCTGATAAGAGGCCTAGGGTGGAACAGGAGTTTGATAGTTTTGAACAGTGTTCACAGGCTTCAGAGTCTTCTGTGGAAGACTTGCAGAGTTTCCCGCTTTTTTTGGTTCTGGTGTGGGAGATTCCACTCCTTCAGCTTCTCCTCCTGAGGATTTTCCATTTCAGAGACTCTTCACTCCATGCGGGAGCACTTTAAATGGGAAGGCCAAGATTACTCTGACTCCAGAAAAAGGCTTAGGGAATTCTTGTTTTTGCCTCAGCATAGGCCCTTAGCTATTCCTCCTGTGTTGAATGTGGTGGAGGATGTTTTTGCAGAGGCTTCTCTGAACCCTGATTCCTTGCCTCCTGCTCCTGTTAAGCCTGATAGGTATTATAGCTCATAAGTATTTGTTTAAGAGTCCCAGGCGACCCAGAAACTGTTTCTCAGGGGCCTAAAGGTGTTAAAGCTTCTGTTGTTAAAAATCCTGTACCCTCTGATAAAGAGGCAAGGGCTTTGGATAGGTAAGAAAGTATATACTTCTTCCACTCTAGCCATGAGGGCGTTGAATTGTCAATTTCATATGCTGAAATATCAGAATTATCTCCTTTCACAATTGAAATCTAAGGTGGATGCTTTGGCGGAAGGTATTGAGTGTAAAGAATTGCTGGATTTGGTTCATGTGTCTGAACAAGTGGGTAAGCATTCTTTGCAGTGTGGTTTTGATGCTGTTCAGGCCTCCTCGAGGGTGGCTGCTACTAGTTCTGTTCTTAGCAGACATGCATGGTTGAAGGATCAAATTTAGCTGAGCATGTTAAGGCCAGGATTTTGGATGCTCCTTTACAGTCTGATGTGTTGTTTGGACCTGTGGAAGCAGTTTTAAAGAAAATGGAGGACAAAGCTAAGTCTATGCAGACTGTTAAAGATTTTGCAGGTGCAACCTCAAGTTTAGTAGAAATTGGCCTGCTAAGGGGTGGACATATCCTGCTTATGGTTCCCAGTCTAGGGGTAGATCTAGGCGTGGTAGGGGCAGGGCTCAAGGTTCGTTTAGGCCTAGATCAGACAGTTCACCTGCTCAGACTTCTGGTGAGGCAGGGGTCAGTCCTTTCAGACCCAATGACCTGCCTTTTCAGCTGCCAGTGGACTCTCGTCTGGCAGCTCCTTTGGGAGGAAGATTGTCTCTTTTCAAAGAAAATTGGGATTTAATCACTCAAGACAGATGGGTGCTGGATATCATTCATCACGGGTACAGATTTTATTTCCACAATGCCCCTTTCAAAGGCATGCCAGATGTTCCTCCTCCACAAAGAAAAGAGGCTCTCAAGCAAGTTTCTCAGTTACTCCAGATAGGGGCTATTCAGCCAGTCCCTGTTTCAGAAAGGGCTTTTATTCTCGGCTGTTCCTAGTACCAAAGAGAACACGTGGAGACCAATTTTGGATTTATCTATCCTCAACACTTATCTGGACATTCCCAAGTTCAAGATGTTGGTTACAGCAACTGTTACCTCTGCTGGGCAAGGATCACTGGATGGTAACTTTGGATCTCGCTTACCTTCATGTGCCCATAAGGCTAAGTTGCAGAAAGTATCTGCGGTTTCGAACTGGAGATTTTCATTATCAGTTCTCTGCATTGCCCTTTGGCTTATCTACTGGTATTCACAAAGGTTCTGGCTCAGTGATAGCTTACTTCAGGCTTCAAGGCATTCAAATTTATCCTTACTTGGACGACTGCCTGATTCTGGCTCAAGAAAGAACACCTTCTACAGCATCTGGAATATGTCATAGCAGTGCTAAGATGCCTAGGGTATTCTGTGAGCGAAATAAAGTCCAGTCTAGTACCCTCTCAAGACATGTGCTTTCTGGGTGTGAGACTGAATACAGCAGCCCAGATGGCCTTTTAACCCCGGACAAACAAAAGAGTCTGTCACTTTACTTCCATCAACTATCTCATCAGTCCGTGCTGACTGCAAGGACAGTCCTTCAAGCATTAGGGTTCATGGCATCTTGTATTCTGGTGCTTCCCAATGCCAAACTGCATATGAGGAAGCTGCAATGGTATCTCAAAAATGTATGGACACAGCACTGCCAAGATTTGGACACTGTCATTCAAATAATACCTTGCCTTCAAAAGGAATTCTTGTGGTGGGCTCAGGAATGTCACTTAAACAAGGGACTCTCTGTGACCCGGCCAGAGGCGAGTCAGATTTTAACGACAGATGCCTCGGACACTGCTTGGGGAGCTCATCTAAATGGAAAGTGGATACAAGACAAGTGGCCTGCCAGACTACAGCATCTACATATCAACATGAAGGAGATGTTAGCAGTCCAGTTTGCATTGATGGCGTTCAAGGAGTTACTTCTTCAAGGGCAGGTGTTGATTCTGACAGACAACACGACTGTCATGTGGTACATCAACAAGCAGGGAACACATTCTTATCCTCTATGCAGGCAAGCAATGATTTTATGGGAGACTGCGTTAAGCCTGCAACTGACTCTTCAGGCAAGGTTTCTGCAAGGAGCACAGAACTCCCTAGCAGATGTATTAAGCAGACAAATCATGGATCCCCACGGTGGAAACTGGATCTTCATGTATTTCAAAATTGACAGTGTCATGGGGAACTCCAGACATAGATCTGTTGCTTCTCCACTAAACCACCAGCTGCCAAAGTATTGCACAAAGCACAAAGGGTTTCATCACACAGCTTGGAAAGTGGATGCTCTGTCTTTCAGTTGGAAAAACCTTCATGTCTATGCTTTTCCACCTCTACCTCTTCTTCCAAAGGTATTACTAAAGGTCAGACAGGACAGGCCAAGGATGATTTTGATAGCTCCAGATTGGCCTCGGCAACACTGGTACCCACTTCTAAGGAGTCTTGTAAAGAAGCCTCCATGGCCTTTACCTCTGATTCCTCATCTGTTATCTCAGAAGGACGGTCATCTGCTCAATGTCAAGCTTCAATCTCTCCATCTCACAGCTTGGCATATTCTGTGTTAAAACATGGAAGGTCTCAGCTTCCTCAACAAGTTTAAATGTGATTATGGAAGCTAGAAGGCCTAGTACTAGGAGAGAAAATGGAAGAGATTTTTATTTTGGTGTACAGCAAAGAATTTGGAGATTTCAGAGCTTAATTTGAGTGTGGCTCTTCAATATCTTACTGAGTTATTGGACAAAGGTTTGTCTTTCTCTTCCATAAAGATTCATGCTGCAGCAATTTCAGCTCACTATGATTGTGACCCACCTTTGTTTTCGCATCCTTTGTTCAAGCAGTTTCTTAGAGGGCAAAGAATATAAGACCCCCGTAGAGCTCCTACTCCTGCTTGGGATCTCAATTTTGTGTTGGAAAAACTTACTCTACAACCTTTTGAGGCAGCTACTGCTGAATTGAAATATTTGTCATGGAAGGCGGCTTTTCTGTTGGCTATTACTTCTGCAAGAAGGGTGTCTGAGTTGCAGGCCCTTATGGCAGTAGAGCCCTTTTGATTTTCCATAAGGACAGGGTATCATTAATCCTTCCTTTATGCCTAAGGTGGTTTCTAGTGTGGCTTTAAACCAAACTATTCATTTGCCTACGTTTTTTGCAGACCCTCAAAATAAAGGGGAAAAGATTTTGCACACTTTAGATGTACACAGGCAATTGCGTTATTATTTGAGCAGGACTAAAGATTTTAGGCAGTCTCAGCAGTTACTTGTTTCTTTTGCTTTAAGTTCACAGGGCAAACCTGTGTCAAAACAAACTATTTCTAGGTGGATTGGCTTTTGCATTGCATTTTGTTATTCCATCATGGCAAAGAGGTTCCAGCTGGGATTAGGCCTCATTCCACTAGGGCTACTGCCACTTCAACAGCATTTCTAAGGGGTGGCAACTAAGGATATTCTGGAAGCAGCTACTTGGAGTTCAGTGCATACTTTCTCTAGGCATTATCACCTGCCTATATACTCTAAGTCTAGAGCTGGTTTTGCCACAGCTGTTTTACAAGGCATGTTGTCAGCTCCTGCTACTTTATAATTTGCCAGCCTCCCTCCTCTGCTTTGGGATTCTACCCAATAGTCAGGACTGCAGCAAGGGAGGCGAAGAACATAGTACAGTTTTGTACCTACCATAAATGTAGATGTTAGGATTCCCCTCCTTCCCTCTGTGTTTCAGGGTGGTTGTGCATATATTTTTGTATATTTTTACTGTATATATTGTACATGTTTATTGGTGCAGGTTGTTTTTGGGACTTGTCTTTTTGGGTCTTCTGACGAAAAGACTGAGGAAATGGCGTCGGTCATTACTGGCGTCAGTCTAAGGCGCCATGACCGGCTCTGGTATTCGGACTACCCAATAGTCAGGACGGGAACATCTACATTTATGGTAGGTACAAAACTGTACTTTAGGGGGTGTGGGGGGGGCACAGCCCCCCACATGGGTGCAGGCAGGCTTGCACCCTTGCCTGTTTGTAGTGTAGGGTGGTGTGGTTGGTAGTTTGGGGCAGATGTTCGTGTTGCACTGCTGCAGTCATAACACTTGGGTAATCCTGCCGTCAGGCAGTCCCTCAGTCGGCCTGAGTTCCAAAGTCTTTGTCCAGCATCGGTTGCTGTCGCTTCTTCCCTGACATCAGTGCGACAGGGGTGTATAAGATGCAGCCGACGCCATTTTCTTCAGTCTGCCTTGCCGCGCAGTGCCCGAAGCAAAAGCAGTTCGCAAGTGCCGGTCAGTCGACTCCTGAGATTTTCATTCCGAATCCAGAATCGAAGTCTTCTACAAAGCTAAGTACCCCATTGGGGAAACTTTTTCTTGCCTCAGACCGATGTCAGTAAAAGTTAATAACTGTATTTCTTGTGGGAAGCAAATACCTCATAAGGATTTCCATTCATATTGTATCCCATGCCAAGGCCCAGACCACGATGTCACAGGTTGTCAGTTTTATGCTAGGTTTAACCAGCGCACTAAACGTCTGTTAGATTTTGCCCAACATTATTTTGGCAGAATATTCAATTACACCATGCTGTCGGAAGTACCGACTGGATTTCACAAAAAGCGCCAAAGAACAAGGGCAGGCATCCGAGGCCCGAAACTGACGACAAAGCCTCTTCTAGGCCAGTTGCCGGTTCTCCGGTTTTCAGCGTGGCGCCTTCCCAGCCCCTGACTGCTTCTTTAGAACCACAGGCTGCCTCTAACTCCCACGTGGAGATGGCTGGGCCTTCAGACGCACCAGATTTATAGCCTACCGAGACTA
>NC_056744.1:438278743-438283743 GCF_019279795.1 Protopterus annectens | reverse complement strand
GGACCATCTTTTACTACTAATTAAATTACAAAAAATACTTTATTATTTGAAAAAATCCATTACAAAAGACTGTGATATCCACCCCAACCCAGGCCCTAACCCCCTCAATGTAGCCAAAAGCCCAGCGGACTCCCTTCTGATGCTTCATCTTAATCTTAGAAGCATAAATAATAAAGTCCACAACTTGCATGCCATGCTCGAAACCCACTCCCCTGACATGTCTCTCAGAAACCTGGCTCAAACCTAGCACTAAGGATGAGGAAATAATCCCACCTGGGTACAACTTCCTCATGGCTGATCGAATAACCAGAAAGGGCGGGGGAATAGCTGTTATGTTCAAGAACTCCTTGAACATCAGTGAATTTACTCCAACCCCCAAAAGTTCCCAACCTGGAACTGATTGCCCTGAAGCTATACCTAAATAACCAAAAAAGTATTAATCTCTTAGTAATCTACCTACCACCAGGCAAAAATGTTGAAATCCTTGAACAAACTCTTAGTTGGCTCGCTAACAACTATCCACAAGAAACTATAATGTTAGGAGATGTTAATATTGACTGGTCTCTATACTCTGCTCAATCAAACCCTCTCCCCATTAACTTGTATGGTTTCTCCCAAAATATTCTTTCTCCCACTAGAATTGGACATGCCCAACAAAGAGAGCATCATTGACTGGATTCTTACTTATAAGAATCCTAACAACTATACTGTAGGGACACTTCCCAATGACCTTAGTGATCACCTTGCCACCTTTATTATAAAACACAAATGTCCAACTACAAATCCTCCCATAACTAGACTAGTTAGGAACAGCAAGAATTTTGTCCCAGACCAATTTCTAGCTGATGTCAAGGTTTGTAACTAGCATATCCTAAAAATCCTACCTTTAGACGAGAGCGTATCATACTTTAATGACACCTTCCTTAAGATACTTGACTCTCATGCTCCTAAGCGACTTACTAGAACTAAGGAACGTATAGCACCTTGGCTAACACAAGATACTAAATCTAAAATTAGACAGAGACCTGGCCTGGAACAAATGGAGAACCACAAAAACCCCCTTAGATCGCATCAAGTTCCTGCAGCTTAGAAATTCAACCAAAGCAGCCGATGTTCTTCATTCCACATTGCTGCAGTCCTAACTATTGGGTAGTCCGCTGTCCAGTCGGCCCGAATACCAAAGTCTTTGTAGAGGAATGTCTGACGTCGGTCAGGGCACATTAGACTGACGTCAGCACGTCAGGGTACTAATGCGCATGACCGACGTCATATCCTCAGTCTTTTTTGCCACATGGTCCGATGCAGAAGCAATTTTGCGAGTGCAGGTTGGCGTTCTGAAAGTTTCACAAGCCAGAGTTTCAGACCGAATCAAAGTTGGCTAAGTTACCCGTTGAGAATATTTTGGTTTTTCTTGCCTCAGTATTTTACCGGATGTCAGAAAAGTGAATAACTGTATTTCTTGTGGGAAACAGATACCTCATAGGGATTACCATACTTTGTATACCTTGTTTAGGGCCTGAGCACGGCGTTGTTGGATGCCGCTCTTGTGCTAGATTTAACAAACGCACTATTAAGAGGTGAAGGTTAGACTGTGCCAGGTTAGTGTTTGGGAAGCGTTGTAATTATAAATGCCGGATGCTCCGGCCGACCGACTAAAAAGCCAGGACAAAGCAGCAAAGCCTAGTGGAAGACCGACAGTCCCAGGCGTCGGTTCTTTAGAGGCTCAGTGGAGCCGGAGGTTTTGCAAGGTGTTTCTTTGGAGTCTCAGGGAGAGACTTTACTGTTACAGGATGTATCCTCTCAGGAAGTAGGCCAGGCTGAGGGGGCTTCTCAGGTGGCTGTTCTTCCCTCTCTTCCTAAGGTGGTTAGAGCCTCCCCTTCTGTTTCCAAGGCTTCTTTGAAGGGCAGGCCAAGTTTTGCTTCAGTGGGGGTTTCTCCTAGTGCTTCAGGGTCTTTGCCTAAGAAACATATGCTTAAAATGGCAGAGGATTTGATTACTATGATAAGGGGTTCTATGCCCCATCCTGATAAGAGGCCTAGGGTGGAACCTGAGTTTGAGAGATCAGAATTTAGCTGAGCATGTTAAGACACGGATTTTGGATGCTCCTTTGCAGTCTGATGTGTTTGGTTCGCCTGTAGAAGCAGTTTTGAAGAAAATGGAGGACAAGGCTAAGTCTATGCAAACTGTTAAAGATTTTTTGCAGGTGCAGCCTCCGAAGTTTAGTAGAAATTGGCCTGCTAAGGGATGGACTTATCCTGCTTATGATTCCCAGTCTAGGGGTAGGTCTAGACGTGGTAGGGGCAGAGCTCAGGGTTCTTTTAGGCCTAGGACAGGGAGTTCCCCTGCTCAGACTTCTGGTGAGGGCAGGGGTCAGTCCTTTCATTAAGCAGACCCAATGACCTGCCTTTTCAGCTGCCAGTTCATTCTCGCCTGGCAGCACCGTTGGGAGGAAGGCTGTCTCTTTTCAAAGAAAATTGGGATTTAATTACCCAAGACAGATGGGTTCTGGATATCATTCACCACGGTTACAGGTTCTATTTCCATACCTTGCCTCCTTTCAAAGGCATGCCAGACATTCCTCCTCTACAAAGACAAGAAGCTCATAAGCAAATTTCTCTGTTACTCCAAATAGGGGCCATTCAGCCGGTTCCTGTGCCAGAAAGGGGCCTAGGATTTTATTCTCGCCTGTTCCTAGTACCGAAGAAGGGGAACACGTGGAGACCAATTTTGGATTTATCTATCCTCAACACTTATCTGGACATTCCCAAGTTCAAAATGTTGACGTTACAACAGCTTTTACCTCTGCTGGGCAAAGATCACTGGATGGTAACTTTAGATCTCAAGGAAGCTTACCTTCATGTGCCTATAAGACTAAGTTGCAGAAAGTATCTGCGTTTTCGAGCTGGAAATTCTCATTATCAGTTCTCTGCATTGCCCTTTGGCTTATCTACTGCCTGAGAGTATTCACAAAGGTTCTGGCTCCAGTGATAGCTTACTTCAGGCTAAAAGGAATTCAAATCTATCCTTACTTGGACGATTGCCTGATTCTGGCTCAAGAAAAGGAAGACCTTCTACAGCATTTGGAATATGTCATAGCAGTGCTAAGATGCCTAGGATATTCTGTGAACGAAATAAAGTCCAGTCTAGTACCCTCTCAAGACATGTGCTTTCTGGGTGTGAGACTGAATACAGCAGAACAGATGGCCTTTTAACCCCGGACAAACAAAAGAATCTTTCCAGTTACTTCCATCAACTATCTCTTCAGTCGGGCTGACTGCAAGGACAGTCCTTCAAGCCTTAGGGTTCATGGCATCTTGTATTCTGGTGCTTCCCAATGCCAAACTGCATATGAGGAAGCTACAATGGTATCTCAAAATGTATGGACACAGCACTGCCAGGATTTGGACACTGTCATTCAAATAATACCTTGCATTCAAAAGGAATTTTTGTGGTGGGCTCAGGAATGTCACCTAAACAAGGGACTCTCTGTGACCCGCCAGAGGCTAGTCAGATTCTAACGACAGATGCCTCAGACATTGCTTGGGGAGCTCATCTAAATGGAAAGTGGATACAAGACAAGTGGCCTGCCAGACTACAGCATCTACATATCAACATGAAGGAGATGTTAGCAGTCCAGTTTGCATTAATGGCTTTCAAGGAGTTACTTCTTCCAGGGCAGGTGTTGATTCTAACAGACAACACAACTGTCATGTGGTACATCAACAAACAGGGAACACATTCTTACCCATTGTGCAGGCAAGCAATGATTTTATGGGGAGACTGCGCTCAGCTTGCAACTCTTCAGGCAAGGTTTCTGCAGGGAGCACAGAACCACATAGCAGATGTGTTAAGCAGACAAATCATGGATCCCCACGGTGGAAACTGGATCTTCATGTATTTCAAAAGTTGACAGTGTCCTGGGGAACTCCAGACATAGATCTGTTCGCTTCTCCACTAAACCAACAGCTGCCAAAGTTTTGCACAAAGAGGTTTCATCACACAGCCTGGAAAGTGGATGCTCTTTCTTTCAGTTGGAAAAATCTTCATGTGTATCGTTTCCACCTCTGCCTCTTCTTCCAAAGGTGCTTCTAAAGGTCAGACAAGACAAGCCAAGGATGATTTTAATAGCTCCAGATTGGCCTCGGCAGCACTGGTACCCATTACTGAGGAGTCTGGTAAAGAAGCCTCCATGGTCTTTACCTTGATTCCACACCTGTTGTCTCAGAGAGGCGGTCACCTGCTCAATGTCAAGCTTCACTCTCTTCATCTAACAGCCTGGCATATTCTGTTTTGAAAGACAGCAGGTCTCAACTTCCTCAACAAGTTTTAAATGTGATTATGGAAGCCAGAAGACCTAGTACAAGGAAAGTGTGCAGAAAAATGGAAGAGATTTTTATTTTGGAGTGCAGCAAACAATTTGGAGATTTCTGAGCCAAATTTGGAGTGTGGCTCTTCAATATCTTACTGAGTTATTGGACAAAGGTTTGTCTTTCTCTTCCATTAAGATTCATGCTGCAGCAATTTCAGCTCACTATGATTGTGACCCACCGCTGTTTCGCATCCTTTGTTCAAGCAATTTCTTAGGAGGCAAAGAATATAAGACCTCCACGAGCTCTACTCCTGCTTGGGATCTCAATTTTGTGTTGGAGAAACTTACTCTACAACCTTTTGAGCCTCACGGCTACTGCTGAATTGAAATACTTGTCATGGAAGACTGCTTTTTGTTGGCCATTACTGCAAGAAGGGTTTCTGAGTTGCAGGCCCTTATGGCAGTGGAGCCTTTTTGATTTTTCATAAGGATGAGTATCTTTCACGTACTAATCCTTCCTTTATGCCTAAGGTGGTTTCTAGTGGCTTTAAACCAAACTATTCATTTGCCTACTTTTATGCAGATCCCCAAAATAAAGGGAAAAGATTTTGCACACTTTAGATGTACACAGGCAATTGCGTTATTATTTGAGCAGGACTAGGATTTAGGCAGTTTAGCAGTTGTTTGTTT